>NW_026607051.1:2032500-2075000 GCF_029890125.1 Rhinichthys klamathensis goyatoka
AAAATTCTCACGGCTGCACGGGCATTCATAACTCTGCGCGCCCACGGTGAGGGACGAGCAGAACAGAGCGAACGTTGTTTAGTTCATTCCTACTTCCATAGGAATTAATTGAAAAAGCTCACTCTACTCTGCACCATTATTAATGAATTGTGCAGACGTCCTTATTTTACTTTCGCTATTTACCTGATTTTGAACACAAGAGGGCAGTATAACACTATGTATGATTTGGAAAAAAAAATGTTTTGACTAAACAACCATTCTGGCTGTTTTTAAACTTAAACATTATTCTCTAATTGCTCTCACCATGCCCGTTTCTGAAACTCTGCACATGTCTACTGTCTAATAAATGTGATGTGTCTGTCGGGTTTCATGCATTTTCAAGTATGTTAAGAGTCTCAAAAGCATCAACAAAGAATAATAAAGTTTGATGCGTTGCCACGGCAACAGTATCTAAGATATCAATAATCCTTTCTCAGGTCTACATCTGCCGTGTGTCTACATTATACACATAAAGTTTGAAGCAAATTGGGTAAAAATAAGAGGGTGATTTCAAAGCCTTTAGGAAGTGACACACTTCCTGCTGCCAGTTGGTGGCGCTATAACTTTGACTCACAATAGTCACATCCATGTGATCGGACTCTTACAGCGAACACACTGCTGAAGTTTCATCAAGATCAGTTAATGTATGCAGAAGTTATAACACACTTCCTGTTTCCTTTATTCGCCATAAATTCGTTTCCTCGCCACGGCCAAACCGTTCGAGATATCAAAAATCCCCTGGCAACTTTTCATCCTCAATGTCTTGACTTCATGCTGACCGAGTTTCGTGGCGATTGGTTGAATTCTCTAGGAGGAGTATATCGAATTCAAGGGGCATACGCTTCCAAACAAACCATAATAGCCGACTTCCTGTTGGGCTGGGGTAAAAAGTAAAAGTACAAAGGATATATGAATCGATGAGATCTATATGTGTACCGAGTTTCATATTATTACATTCAAGCGTGTTTGATTTATGGACCAAGTTTTCGGACCCTGTTCCAGGGGGCGCTGTCGAGCCCCCCTGCCACGCCCGGGTACCAGCTTCAGCCCGGCCCTGATGGCCGCGGGTTCTGACCCGTGTGCAAAGTTTCAAGAGTTTTTGAGCATGTTAAGGGCCCCAAAAGTGCGCTGAGAGTCTCAAAAGTATCCAAAAAGAATATTAAAGTTTGATGCGTTGTCACGGCAACAGGATCTAAGATATCAACAATCCTTTCACAGGTCTACATCTGGCGTGTGTCTACATTATACACATCAAGTTTGAAGCAAATCGGGTAAAGCCTGTTTGATTTATGGACCAAGTTTTCGGACCCCGTTCCAGGGGGCGCTGTCGAGCCCCCCTGCCACGCCCGGGTACCAGCTTCAGCCCGGCCCTGATGACCTCGGTTTCTGACCCGTGTGCAAAGTTTCAAGAGTTTTTGAGCATGTTAAGGGCCCCAAAAGTGCGCTAAGAATCTCAAAAGTATCCAAAAAGAATATTAAAGTTTGATGCGTTGTCACGGCAACAGCATCTAAGATATCAACAATCCTTTCACAGGTCTACATCTGGCTTGTGTCTACATTATACACATCAAGTTTGAAGCAAATAGGGTAAAGCGTGTTGGATATATGGACCAAATTGTCTGACCCGTTCAAGGGGGCGCTGTCGAGCCCCCCTGCCACGCCCGGGTACCAGCTTCAGCCTGGCCCTGATGGCCGCGGGTTTTGTCCCGTGTGCAAAGTTTCAAGAGTTTTCGAGCACGTTAAGAACCCCAAAAGTGCCCGAAAGCATAAAAAAGCATGAAAAAGCTTAAAAAAAGGAATATTAATGTTTGATGCATTGCCATGGCAACAGTATCTAAGATATCAATAATCCTTTCACAGGTCTACATCTGGCGTGTGTCTACATTATGCACATGAAGTTTGAAGCAAATCGGGTAAAAATAAGAGGGTGATTTAAAAGCATTTTGAAAGTGACACACTTCCTGCTGCCAGTTGGTGGCGCTATAACTTTGACTCACAATAGTCACATCCATGTGATCGGGCTCTTACAACGAACACACTGCTGAAGTTTCATCAAGATTAGTTAATGTATGCAGTAGTTATAACACACTTCCTGTTTCACGTTTCTCGCCATAATTTCGTTTACTCGCCACGGCCAAACCGTTCGAGATATCAAAAATCCCCTGGCAATTTTTCATCCTCAGTGTCTTGACTTCATGCTGACCGAGTTTCGTGCCGTGTGTTTGAATTCTCTAGGAGGAGTATTTCACATTCCATTGCATGTGTTTTCCAAACAACCCTTAATAGCCGACTTCCTGTTGGGCTGGGGTAAAAAGTAAGAGCATGAAGTATATATGAACCGATGAGATCTATATGTGTACTGAGTTTCATATTATTACATGCAAGCGTGTTTGATTTATGGACCAAGTGTTCAAACCACGTTCCAGGGGGCGCTGTCGAGCCCCCCTGCCACGCCCGGGTACCAGCTTCAGCCCGGCCCTGATGGCCGCGGGTTCAGAGATGTGTGCAAAGTTTCAAGAGTTTTCGAGCACGTTAAGGCCCCCAAAAGTGCCCAAAAGGTAGTAAAATAATAATAATAATAATAATAATAATAATAAATATAGCTGCGAGCAGCGATTACGGGCCCAAGCCGGTGGCACCGCAACCCCGGTGCCTTTAGTTACCTAAAGGCACCGGAGTGGCGGTGCCGCCGGCTTTGGCCCTTCATCGCTGCTCGCAGCTATATTCATATATATATATATATATATATATATATATATATATATATATAAACAAGCCGGTGGCACCGCCACCCCGGTGCCTTTATATATATATATATATGTCTACATTGTTCAATCACGCCTCACACACACACACACACTTTTGCAGAGCCCACACCAATGCAAGCTCTATAGCACACATCTTCTCAAAGGTCAAAGCGGAGTTACGATATTGCCCGTCATGCACAGTAACCCTAAAGGCACCGGGGTGGCGGTGCCACCGGCTTGTTTATATATATATATCGTATTATTCTAACTTGTAAAAAACTATTAACTTTTGTTAATATTCAACCATTTCACAACTAACTTTTTTCCATAGATCAAACACAACATAATTATATGGTGGACTGAAACAAAAATTATTAATTAAATAAAATTATTGTTTTCCTCTGAAATAGCAAAAGCATCACACACTAGCTGTACCTGCTCTAAATAAAAAATAGTAATTCAATAAAAATACAAAATCGAACTAAATAAAATAAATTATTACAAAAACAAAATCAAACCAAAGAAAATATATCTTCGAAAAAAAAAGCGAGTGTCATGAGGAAAGGCGCCTCAGGAATCGTCAGGATTAACTCCATGTGTAAGGAATTTTGATTGATTTTATTTGTCACTTGAAAATTATTGTTAAATGTGTGCCTGCATAACTTTAATAAGATTTATTTTCTTTGATTTGATTTTGTTTTATATAATTGATTTATTTCGATTTTGTATTTTTATTTAAATACTATTATTTATTTAGAGCAGGTACAGCTAAGTGTGCGATGCTTTTGCTATTTCAGAGGGAAAAAAACACATTTTATTTCAAAAAGGCTTTTCAATTAAATAAAATGTTCAAGCTTTGTTTTCGTTTTATTATTTTGTTTGTTTTAAGCTTTGTTTAATTTATATTGTTAATCATCTGACACAAAACAAATGCATAAAGTATCATTTTAACTTTTAAAAAACTATTAACATTTGTTAATAGTACATTGCCTGTCTTTTGTTAATAGGACAAAACATAGTTATTATATTTTATAATATTTTATAAATATATAAAATAAACATTTGTAATGAAATCGTTCAAAAAAATGATATTAGCATTGTTTTAAACTTTGAAATAGAAGTAGCGCAATGCCTGGCCACTCCCGCGCCGCCTCCTTTTCACAATCCGAGGGAACCGTCTCCGGAATATTAACCTCACTCCTAGAAGTCCAATTCTCATTATTCATGCCTCTTACCTGGGATTGATTGCACACACACACACACACACACACACACACACACACACGCACGCACTCACGCACTCACACGCACACACACACACACACACACACACACACACACGTGTCAAGTCACTTACATTTTAGATGCAATATTGACTGTTCTTCTGTTTCAGCAGCGAAAATAGTTAAACAAAGATCACAGCAGAACCATTGCATCTCACAGCAACGTGTTTTCTCATTACTGAATGATTCAGCATTTTGAACAAATTGGTTGACTCAAAGATTCAATGACCAATCCATAAACATCTGTCTCATTCATGAATGACTCAGTCGTTCAAACGAATCGTTTGAACGAATGAATCAATGACCCGCTCATTAAGACGGTCGCCTGGCGACACCTAGTGACGGTTTAGTGTTATTTGATTATACACTCAAAATATTCCACAACAAATCCTTTAAATTTAATGATATTCAGAACAGAACACGAATAAAAAAATAACTATAATAAAGCCAAAACGAAATAATTTAAAACAAAAGTAAAAGTAAGTGGTGTTAGGCTCACGTAAATCTCTCTTTAGAATCTAAATGTTGCAACATTTGCGATGTATTTGGATGCTAAACTATTCTTTATTACAGGCTTTGTACTTCACTCACGTTCCAATATCGACGGAAAAAATCATCCTCTTCACTTGTGCAAAAATGTGCTTGGAAAAATCACAGTGGAGCGGTGCTTACTGTGAATGATACAAATTGTACTACTGACTATTTCAACATAGCAGTGTAATTTGTATATGTTAGGTTGAATGTTTTATTATTGTGTGTGTGTGTGTGTGTGTGTTTGTGTGTGTGTGTGTGTGTGTGTGTGTGTGTGTGTGTGTGTGTGTGTGTGTGTGTGTGTGTGTGTGTGTGTGTGTGTGTGTGTGTGTGTGTGTGTGTGTGTGTGTGTGTGTGTCAGTGTGTGTGTGGGGGTCTGGGTGGCTCAGCGCGATTGAACAGTGAAACATACTCCGTCATTTTCTTCATACAGGACATCATTCAAACGTCAAAGTGTTTACTTATATTTGTGTACACTCGCAATAAAACACAACATTGTGTTTTTGTTAAATAAATTAAAGTAATACGTCCCCCGAAATGGCGCTAATTTTAAAATGAAACTAAAATGCTCACGGCTGCACGGGCATTCATAACTCTGCGCGCCCACGGTGAGGGACGAGCAGAACAGAGCGAACGTTGTTTAGTTCATTCCTACTTCCATAGGAATTAATTGAAAAAGCTCACTCTACTCTGCACCATTATTAATGAATTGTGCAGACGTCCTTATTTTACTTTCGCATTTTACCTGATTTTGAACACAAGAGGGCAGTATAACACTATGTATGATTTGGAAAAAAATTTTTTTTGACTAAACAACCATTCTGGCTGTTTTTAAACTTAAACATTATTCTCTAATTGCTCTCACCATGCCCGTTTCTGAAACTCTGCACATGTCTACTGTCTAATAAATGTGATGTGTCTGTCGGGTTTCATGCAATTTCAAGTATGTTAAGAGTCTCAAAAGCATCAACAAAGAATAATAAAGTTTGATGCGTTGCCACGGCAACAGTATCTAAGAGATCAATAATCCTTTCTCAGGTCTACATCTGCCGTGTGTCTACATTATACACATAAAGTTTGAAGCAAATTGGGTAAAAATAAGAGGGTGATTTCAAAGCCTTTAGGAAGTGACACACTTCCTGCTGCCAGTTGGTGGCGCTATAACTTTGACTCACAATAGTCACATCCATGTGATCGGACTCTTACAGCGAACACACTGCTGAAGTTTCATCAAGATCAGTTAATGTATGCAGAAGTTATAACACACTTCCTGTTTCCTTTATTCGCCATAAATTCGTTTCCTCGCCACGGCCAAACCGTTCGAGATATCAAAAATCCCCTGGCAACTTTTCATCCTCAATGTCTTGACTTCATGCTGACCGAGTTTCGTGGCGATTGGTTGAATTCTCTAGGAGGAGTATATCGAATTCCAGGGGCATACGCTTCCAAACAAACCATAATAGCCGACTTCCTGTTGGGCTGGGGTAAAAAGTAAAAGTACAAAGGATATATGAATCGATGAGATCTATATGTGTACCGAGTTTCATATTATTACATTCAAGCGTGTTTGATTTATGGACCAAGTTTTCGGACCCTGTTCCAGGGGGCGCTGTCGAGCCCCCCTGCCACGCCCGGGTACCAGCTTCAGCCCGGCCCTGATGGCCGCGGGTTCTGACCCGTGTGCAAAGTTTCAAGAGTTTTTGAGCATGTTAAGGGCCCCAAAAGTGCGCTGAGAGTCTCAAAAGTATCCAAAAAGAATATTAAAGTTTGATGCGTTGTCACGGCAACAGCATCTAAGATATCAACAATCCTTTCACAGGTCTACATCTGGCGTGTGTCTACATTATACACATCAAGTTTGAAGCAAATCGGGTAAAGCCTGTTTGATTTATGGACCAAGTTTTCTGACCCCGTTCCAGGGGGCGCTGTCGAGCCCCCCTGCCACGCCCGGGTACCAGCTTCAGCCCGGCCCTGATGGCCGCGGTTTCTGACCCGTGTGCAAAGTTTCAAGAGTTTTTGAGCATGTTAAGGGCCCCAAAAGTGCGCTAAGAATCTCAAAAGTATCCAAAAAGAATATTAAAGTTTGATGCGTTGTCACGGCAACAGCATCTAGGATATCAACAATCCTTTCACAGGTCTACATCTGGCTTGTGTCTACATTATACACATCAAGTTTGAAGCAAATAGGGTAAAGCGTGTTGGATATATGGACCAAATTGTCTGACCCGTTCAAGGGGGCGCTGTCGAGCCCCCCTGCCACGCCCGGGTACCAGCTTCAGCCTGGCCCTGATGGCCGCGGGTTTTGTCCCGTGTGCAAAGTTTCAAGAGTTTTCGAGCACGTTAAGAACCCCAAAAGTGCCCGAAAGCATAAAAAAGCATGAAAAAGCTTAAAAAAAGGAATATTAATGTTTGATGCATTGCCATGGCAACAGTATCTAAGATATCAATAATCCTTTCACAGGTCTACATCTGGCGTGTGTCTACATTATGCACATAAAGTTTGAAGCAAATCGGGTAAAAATAAGAGGGTGATTTAAAAGCATTTTGAAAGTGACACACTTCCTGCTGCCAGTTGGTGGCGCTATAACTTTGACTCACAATAGTCACATCCATGTGATCGGGCTCTTACAACGAACACACTGCTGAAGTTTCATCAAGATTTCGTTAATGTATGCAGTAGTTATAACACACTTCCTGTTTCACTTTTCTCGCCATAATTTCGTTTACTCGCCACGGCCAAACCGTTCGAGATATCAAAAATCCCCTGGCAATTTTTCATCCTCAGTGTCTTGACTTCATGCTGACCGAGTTTCGTGCCGTGTGTTTGAATTCTCTAGGAGGAGTATTTCACATTCCATTGCATGTGTTTTCCAAACAACCCTTAATAGCCGACTTCCTGTTGGGCTGGGGTAAAAAGTAAGAGCATGAAGTATATATGAACCGATGAGATCTATATGTGTACTGAGTTTCATATTATTACATGCAAGCGTGTTTGATTTATGGACCAAGTGTTCAAACCCCGTTCCAGGGGGCGCTGTCGAGCCCCCCTGCCACGCCCGGGTACCAGCTTCAGCCCGGCCCTGATGGCCGCGGGTTCTGAGATGTGTGCAAAGTTTCAAGAGTTTTCGAGCACGTTAAGGCCCCCAAAAGTGCCCAAAAGGTAGTAAAATAATAATAATAATAAATAATAATAATAATAATAATAAATAATAATCCTTAGGAAAACAATAGGGCCTTCGCCTTTTCAAGGCTTGGGCCCTAATAAATATAGCTACGAGCAGCGATTACGGGCCCAAGCCGGTGGCACCGCAACCCCGGTGCCTTTAGTTACCTAAAGGCACCGGAGTGGCGGTGCCGCCGGCTTTGGCCCTTCATCGCTGCTCGCAGCTATATTCATATATATATATATATATAAATATATATATATATAAACAAGCCGGTGGCACCGCCACCCCGGTGCCTTTATATATATATATATATATATGTCTACATTGTTCAATCACGCCTCACACACACACACACACTTTTGCAGAGCCCACACCAATGCAAGCTCTATAGCACACATCTTCTCAAAGGTCAAAGCGGAGTTACGATATTGCCCGTCATGCACAGTAACCCTAAAGGCACCGGGGTGGCGGTGCCACCGGCTTGTTTATATATATATATCGTATTATTCTAACTTGTAAAAAACTATTAACTTTTGTTAATATTCAACCATTTCACAACTAACTTTTTTCCATAGATCAAACACAACATAATTATATGGTGGACTGAAACAAAAATTATTAATTAAATAAAATTATTGTTTTCCTCTGAAATAGCAAAAGCATCACACACTAGCTGTACCTGCTCTAAATAAAAAATAGTAATTCAATAAAAATACAAAATCGAACTAAATAAAATAAATTATTACAAAAACAAAATCAAACCAAAGAAAATATATCTTCGAAAAAAAAAGCGAGTGTCATGAGGAAAGGCGCCTCAGGAATCGTCAGGATTAACTCCATGTGTAAGGAATTTTGATTGATTTTATTTGTCACTTGAAAATTATTGTTAAATGTGTGCCTGCATAACTTTTATAAGATTTATTTTCTTTGATTTGATTTTGTTTTATATAATTTATTTATTTCGATTTTGTATTTTTATTTAAATACTATTATTTATTTAGAGCAGGTACAGCTAAGTGTGCGATGCTTTTGCTATTTCAGAGGGAAAAAAACACATTTTATTTCAAAAAGGCTTTTCAATTAAATAAAATGTTCAAGCTTTGTTTTCGTTTTATTATTTTGTTTGTTTTAAGCTTTGTTTAATTTATATTGTTAATCATCTGACACAAAACAAATGCATAAAGTATCATTTTAACTTTTAAAAAACTATTAACATTTGTTAATAGTACATTGCCTGTCTTTTGTTAATAGGACAAAACATAGTTATTATATTTTATAATATTTTATAAATATATAAAATAAACATTTGTAATGAAATCGTTCAAAAAAATGATATTAGCATTGTTTTAAACTTTGAAATAGAAGTAGCGCAATGCCTGGCCACTCCCGCGCCGCCTCCTTTTCACAATCCGAGGGAACCGTCTCCGGAATATTAACCTCACTCCTAGAAGTCCAATTCTCATTATTCATGCCTCTTACCTGGGATTGATTGCACACACACACACACACACACACACACACACACACACACGCACGCACGCACGCACTCACACGCACACACACACACACACACACACACACACGTGTCAAGTCACTTACATTTTAGATGCAATATTGACTGTTCTTCTGTTTCAGCAGCGAAAATAGTTAAACAAAGATCACAGCAGAACCATTGCATCTCACAGCAACGTGTTTTCTCATTACTGAATGATTCAGCATTTTGAACAAATTGGTTGACTCAAAGATTCAATGACCAATCCATAAACATCTGTCTCATTCATGAATGACTCAGTCGTTCAAACGAATCGTTTGAACGAATGAATCAATGACCCGCTCATTAAGACGGTCGCCTGGCGACACCTAGTGACGGTTTAGTGTTATTTGATTATACACTCAAAATATTCCACAACAAATCCTTTAAATTTAATGATATTCAGAACAGAACACGAATAAAAAAATAACTATAATAAAGCCAAAACGAAATAATTTAAAACAAAAGTAAAAGTAAGTGGTGTTAGGCTCACGTAAATCTCTCTTTAGAATCTAAATGTTGCAACATTTGCGATGTATTTGGATGCTAAACTATTCTTTATTACAGGCTTTGTACTTCACTCACGTTCCAATATCGACGGAAAAAATCATCCTCTTCACTTGTGCAAAAATGTGCTTGGAAAAATCACAGTGGAGCGGTGCTTACTGTGAATGATACAAATTGTACTACTGACTATTTCAACATAGCAGTGTAATTTGTATATGTTAGGTTGAATGTTTTATTATTGTGTGTGTGTGTGTGTGTGTTTGTGTGTGTGTGTGTGTGTCAGTGTGTGTGTGGGGGTCTGGGTGGCTCAGCGCGATTGAACAGTGAAACATACTCCGTCATTTTCTTCATACAGGACATCATTCAAACGTCAAAGTGTTTACTTATATTTGTGTACACTCGCAATAAAACACAACATTGTGTTTTTGTTAAATAAATTAAAGTAATACGTCCCCCGAAATGGCGCTAATTTTAAAATGAAACTAAAATGCTCACGGCTGCACAGGCATTCATAACTCTGCGCGCCCACGGTGAGGGACGAGCAGAACAGAGCGAACGTTGTTTAGTTCATTCCTACTTCCATAGGAATTAATTGAAAAAGCTCACTCTACTCTGCACCATTATTAATGAATTGTGCAGACGTCCTTATTTTACTTTCGCTTTTTACCTGATTTTGAACACAAGAGGGCAGTATAACACTATGTATGATTTGGAAAAAAAAAATTTTTGACTAAACAACCATTCTGGCTGTTTTTAAACTTAAACATTATTCTCTAATTGCTCTCACCATGCCCGTTTCTGAAACTCTGCACATGTCTACTGTCTAATAAATGTGATGTGTCTGTCGGGTTTCATGCAATTTCAAGTATGTTAAGAGTCTCAAAAGCATCAACAAAGAATAATAAAGTTTGATGCGTTGCCACGGCAACAGTATCTAAGATATCAATAATCCTTTCTCAGGTCTACATCTGCCGTGTGTCTACATTATACACATAAAGTTTGAAGCAAATTGGATAAAAATAAGAGGGTGATTTCAAAGCCTTTAGGAAGTGACACACTTCCTGCTGCCAGTTGGTGGCGCTATAACTTTGACTCACAATAGTCACATCCATGTGATCGGACTCTTACAGCGAACACACTGCTGAAGTTTCATCAAGATCAGTTAATGTATGCAGAAGTTATAACACACTTCCTGTTTCCTTTATTCGCCATAAATTCGTTTCCTCGCCACGGCCAAACCGTTCGAGATATCAAAAATCCCCTGGCAACTTTTCATCCTCAATGTCTTGACTTCATGCTGACCGAGTTTCGTGGCGATTGGTTGAATTCTCTAGGAGGAGTATATCGAATTCCAGGGGCATACGCTTCCAAACAAACCATAATAGCCGACTTCCTGTTGGGCTGGGGTAAAAAGTAAAAGTACAAAGAATATATGAATCGATGAGATCTATATGTGTACCGAGTTTCATATTATTACATTCAAGCGTGTTTGATTTATGGACCAAGTTTTTGGACCCTGTTCCAGGGGGCGCTGTCGAGCCCCCCTGCCACGCCCGGGTACCAGCTTCAGCCCGGCCCTGATGGCCGCGGGTTCTGACCCGTGTGCAAAGTTTCAAGAGTTTTTGAGCATGTTAAGGGCCCCAAAAGTGCGCTGAGAGTCTCAAAAGTATCCAAAAAGAATATTAAAGTTTGATGCGTTGTCACGGCAACAGCATCTAAGATATCAACAATCCTTTCACAGGTCTACATCTGGCGTGTGTCTACATTATACACATCAAGTTTGAAGCAAATCGGGTAAAGCCTGTTTGATTTATGGACCAAGTTTTCGGACCCCGTTCCAGGGGGCGCTGTCGAGCCCCCCTGCCACGCCCGGGTACCAGCTTCAGCCTGGCCCTGATGGCCGCGGTTTCTGACCCGTGTGCAAAGTTTCAAGAGTTTTTGAGCATGTTAAGGGCCCCAAAAGTGCGCTAAGAATCTCAAAAGTATCCAAAAAGAATATTAAAGTTTGATGCGTTGTCACGGCAACAGCATCTAAGATATCAACAATCCTTTCACAGGTCTACATCTGGCTTGTGTCTACATTATACACATCAAGTTTGAAGCAAATAGGGTAAAGCGTGTTGGATATATGGACCAAATTGTCTGACCCGTTCAAGGGGGCGCTGTCGAGCCCCCCTGCCACGCCCGGGTACCAGCTTCAGCCTGGCCCTGATGGCCGCGGGTTTTGTCCCGTGTGCAAAGTTTCAAGAGTTTTCGAGCACGTTAAGAACCCCAAAAGTGCCCGAAAGCATAAAAAAGCATGAAAAAGCTTAAAAAAAGGAATATTAATGTTTGATGCATTGCCATGGCAACAGTATCTAAGATATCAATAATCCTTTCACAGGTCTACATCTGGCGTGTGTCTACATTATGCACATGAAGTTTGAAGCAAATCGGGTAAAAATAAGAGGGTGATTTAAAAGCATTTTGAAAGTGACACACTTCCTGCTGCCAGTTGGTGGCGCTATAACTTTGACTCACAATAGTCACATCCATGTGATCGGGCTCTTACAACGAACACACTGCTGAAGTTTCATCAAGATTAGTTAATGTATGCAGTAGTTATAACACACTTCCTGTTTCACGTTTCTCGCCATTATTTCGTTTACTCGCCACGGCCAAACCGTTCGAGATATCAAAAATCCCCTGGCAATTTTTCATCCTCAGTGTCTTGACTTCATGCTGACCGAGTTTCGTGCCGTGTGTTTGAATTCTCTAGGAGGAGTATTTCACATTCCATTGCATGTGTTTTCCAAACAACCCTTAATAGCCGACTTCCTGTTGGGCTGGGGTAAAAAGTAAGAGCATGAAGTATATATGAACCGATGAGATCTATATGTGTACTGAGTTTCATATTATTACATGCAAGCGTGTTTGATTTATGGACCAAGTGTTCAAACCACGTTCCAGGGGGCGCTGTCGAGCCCCCCTGCCACGCCCGGGTACCAGCTTCAGCCCGGCCCTGATGGCCGCGGGTTCTGAGATGTGTGCAAAGTTTCAAGAGTTTTCGAGCACGTTAAGGCCCCCAAAAGTGCCCAAAAGGTAGTAAAATAATAATAATAATAATAATAATAATAAATAATAATCCTTAGGAAAACAATAGGGCCTTCGCCTTTTCAAGGCTTGGGCCCTAATAAAGAATAATCCTTAGGAAAACAATAGGGCCTTCGCCTTTTCAAGGCTTGGGCCCTAATAATAATAAATATAGCTGCGAGCAGCGATTACGGGCCCAAGCCGGTGGCACCGCAACCCCGGTGCCTTTAGTTACCTAAAGGCACCGGGGTGGCGGTACCACCGGCTTTGGCCCTTCATCGCTGCTCGCAGCTATATTTATATATATATATATATATATATATATATATATATATATATATAAAGCCGGTGGCACCGCCACCCTGGTGCCTTTAGGGTTATTGTGCACGACGTGCAAAAACGTAACCCTGCTTTGACTGTCGAAAAGAAGTGTGCTGTAGAGCTTGTATCAGTGTGGGCTCTGCAAAAGTGTGCATTGAGGGCACATATCAACCACAAAGTATGCGAGAGCAACCTTCTGAAAGGTCAGGTCTACATCCAGGTCTACATCTGCCGTGTGTTTACATCATAGTAGTGAAGTTTGAAGCAATCAGGTGATTTCAAAGCTTTTTGAAAGTGACAGACTTCCTGCTGCCAGTTGGTGGCGCTATAACCGGGGTGGCGGTGCCGCCGGCTTTGGCCCTTTCATCGCTGCTCGCAGCTATATTTATATATATACACACACAAACACACACACACACACACATATATATATATATATATATATATATATATACATAAATATATATATATTGTTTTTTTAAGAGACAAGACAGAATATTACTTGCCTGATCTGATTAGAAAAATAGTGTTTGTGTGTGTGTGTGTGTGTGTGTGTGTGTGTGTGTGTGTGTGTGTGTGTGTGTGTGTGTGTGTGTGTGTGTGTGTGTGTGTGTGTGTGTGTGTGTGTGTGTGTGTGTGTGTGTGTGTGTTTGTGTGTGTGTGTGGCGTAATTGAACAATGTAGACATAAAAACATACTCCGTCCTTTTGTTCATTCAGGACATT
The DNA here is from genome assembly GCF_029890125.1 of Rhinichthys klamathensis goyatoka. NCBI lineage: Eukaryota > Metazoa > Chordata > Actinopteri > Cypriniformes > Leuciscidae > Rhinichthys > Rhinichthys klamathensis. The sequence goes on from NW_026607051.1 coordinate 2,046,424, forward strand.
ATTCAAACTGCAAAGTGTTTACTTATATTTGTGTACACTTGCAATAAAACACAACATTGTGCTTTTGTCAAGCTATAAACTCTTGTCAAACTGTAAACTACAACTGTCACCCAACCAAAATCTCTTACACACACACACACACACACAGTTTAAAAGCAAAAAATATCAAACAATCCTATTTAAAAACAGTCTGTGGGAGCCATCTTTTGGACATTCATCATATCGCATTGGTTTTCATTTCTTGTCATCAAACAGAGCCCTAATCTGTTTATTTTTTCAGTTACACATTCTACATTGATTAAAAAAGAAAAATCAAATGTGTTTTTATTTTATACAGAAATAAATAATCTATCATTCAGATGAGAATAAAGTTAGTGTTAGTTCAAATTTTAAGGAAAACAAATATATGATCTGAAATATAGCACATTCATTTAAAATTCATTCAGGTTCAATTACCAAACATACAATCTTAATGTAATTTAAAGCAAACAATACATTTAAAATATATGGGTTGTATGACTATTTTTTAATATAAAAAGATATATATCCAAAAAGACAAGGCCTAAAGTTTAACAAGGGTTAAACTCTTATCACTGTAACAGACACAATCACACACACAATCACACACACACACACACAAGTCAAATCACTTACATTTTACATGCAATATTGACTTTTTTTCTGTTTCAGCAGCGAAAATAGTTAAACAAAGATCACAGCAGAACCATCGCGCATCTCACAGCAACGCGTTCTCATTACTGAATGATTCAGCATTTTGAACGAATCGGTTGACTCAAAGATTCAATGACCAATCAATCCATAAACATCTATCTCATTCATGAATGACTCAGTCGTTCAAACGAATGAATCAATGACTCGCTCATTAAGACGGTCGCCTGGCGACACCTAATGACGGTTTAGTGTTATGTTTAAAAGTATCATTCTTTCCAACGATTGTTAATTAACTCATATTTGAAACATAAGCTATATTTATATATATACATACATATACACAGACATACACAAAAATAAAATAAAAACACATTTGAAATGTGTTTGCTTACTAAATTGTGAGCTGAACGAAAGTTGCAGCAAATATCAGCAACAGGAGTCAAATTTCATTAATCACGAGAGTGAAGAGCTGACTGAAAAGATGATGACGGAATAGGCTATTTTATGTAAAAACGCCTATTTAAGCGAATCTGTCATTGTACTCTTTTATTGTTGTGTTTTCCGTGAAAAATAATAGACTATTGAACTCACAATTCAAGCAATCGGCCCCCGAAATTGCACTAATTTTAGTGACACTAAAAAGTATGCGGCTGCACTGGCATTCATAATGGTGCGCGTCCATGGCGACGAGCGAGCAGAACAGAGCGAACGTTTAGTTAATTTCTACTTCCATAGGAATTCATTCGAGCGCCACCATTTCAATGTCCGTGCGGACGTCCATATTATACTTTCGCTTTCAAGTTAGTGTTTTTAAACCCCCCAGCGGGAGGTTTACACAATTGGTTTACACAATCACACGTTGATTAACCGGTGGGAAAATATTCCCATAGTAACATCCCTAATATATAAATATATATAAATTCAATAGGCCTACCTGATTTTGAACACAAGAGGGCAGTATAGCACTATATATGATTTGGATTATTATTATTTTTGACTAAACAATTATTCTGGCTGTTTTTAAACTTAAAAATAATTCTTAAATTGAAAAAAAGGAATAAAATGGGTTTAGTTCTAATATTTGTATAATTTTATATAAAAATAAATGGTGTATAATTACATTTTAGAAAGATATGAGACATGCCCTGATTCTTTTTTTGACATTACTTGAATCCCTCAACCATAGCAAAACCGTTTGAGATATTCAATATCTGTTCACAATTTAGCATCTTCAATGTATTTTCATCATGTTGAAAAAGTTTGGCATGAATAAAATAAACTACTTAGGAGGAGTAGCTAAAAACTCAGAATCTGAAATCCACATTCAAACCAAAATATCTGACTTCCTGTTGGTCGTAGCTAATTACGGTAAATTAGAAAGTTGTCCGGCTCGAAGAGTACAATATACATATCGAGTTGTGTTACTGTAGATAAAACTAACCCCCCCACTTTTGTCAAAAGCATTTAGAAAGTGACACACTTCCTGCTGCCAGTTGGTGGCGCTATAACTTTGACTCACAATAGTCACATCCATGTGATCGGCCTCTTACAGCGATCACACTGCTGAAGTTTCATCAAGATCAGTTAATGTATGCAGAAGTTATAACGCACTTCCTGTTTCACGTTTCTCGCCATAATTTTGTTTCCTCGCCACGGCCAAACCGTTCGAGATATCAAAAATCCCCTCGCAAACTTTCATCCTCAATGTCTTGACTTCATGCTGACCGAGTTTCGTGCCGTTTGTTTGAATTCTCTAGGAGGAGTATTTCACATTCCATTGCGTGTGTTTTACCAACAACCCTAAATAGCCGACTTCCTGTTGGGCTGGGGTAAAAAGTAAGAGTGTGAAGTATATATGAAACGAGGAGATCTACATGTGTACCGAGTTTCATATTATTACATGCAAGCGTGTTTGATTTATGGACCATGTTTTCGGACCCCGTTCCAGGGGGCGCTGTCGAGCCCCCCTGCCACGCCCGGGTACCATCTTCACCCCGACCCTGATGGCCGCGGGTTCTGACATGTGTGCAAAGTTTCAGGAGTTTTTGAGCATGTTAAGGCCTCCAAAAGTGTCCAAAAGGTAGTAAAAAAAAAAAAAAAATAATAATAATAATAATAATAAATATAGCTGCGAGCAGCGATTACGGGCCCAAGCCGGTGGCACCGCAACCCCGGTGCCTTTAGTTACCTAAAGGCACCAGGGTGGCGGTGCCGCCGGCTTGGGCCCTTCATCGCTGCTCGCAGCTATATTTATATATATATATATATATATATATATATATATAAAGCCGGTGGCACCGCCACCCTGGTGCCTTTAGGGTTATTGTGCACGACGTGACACAAAATATCTGCTTGCTATCTGCCGAACGGCTCTGGTAGTTTCGCTTCAGCACTGATGATGTTGTAGAAATAGTGCGCTCTGGTTGGTCTGGATTATTCGGGATTTTTTATTTTATACAGAAATAAATTCTTTATAATTCAGATGAGAATAAAGTTAGTAGGGCTGCAACTAACGATTATTTTAATAATCGATTAATCTGTCGATTATTTTTACGATTAATCGATGAATCGGATAATAAAAAAAAGCATTAATTTCCAATCCTTTATTAAAAAACAGAACTGACAGTGCAAATTCACCGTGAAAAAAAGTCCAGTGCAAAAAAATAGACTAACCAAAAACATACACATGTATGCTTTACATCTGCCAAATAATATATGCTTTTTAAAAATAAAGTGAGCTGCTGTCAGAACAATAAATAATTGATAAAAAATAAAGAAAAATACCAATCAGAAAACTTAACAGGATTTGTTTGAACGTCAGAACTTGTTCTCTACACCACACTAGCACACACTCACAAACTCTCACACTCACAGATGCACACACTCACAAACTTGTGTTTTGTTTTAGTCAAAGATGTTATAATCTTTAACAAAATGTTTGACATTTTTTAACAAGCAAATGCACCTATTATCATATTACCTATAATAGGTAATAATAATAGCAATAATAATAATTATAAGAGAAGATAATATCTGTAGTCTATCCTAATATTAATTATAAATACAATGTATATAAAATATAAATACAATATTAAATAATATTTTAAAAACAAATACAATGGATTGACCATCTCCTATGGTGTGTAAGGTATTTTGTTTATATACGTATAGTGTTTCTCTGAGTCATTAGAGTAAAGATCGAAAAAATCAGTGCTGCAAATTGTGGAAAAAATATTCCCCTGCCCTTGTAGTGGTAGGCTATTTGGACAGAAAAGAAACTGTTTTCATCGTCTGTCTATCTGATTCAAATCACAGTCAGCTAATTCAGTGGTAAGAATGTAATTGTTATTTTTATTTATATCTTATATAGTAGGCCTAATTATATATTACTGTAGTATGTACCAAATTACCAATGCTCGGACACACTCGGTCTCTCTCTCTCGTGCGCGCGATCTCGGACACACTCGGTCTCTCTCTCTCGTGCGCGCGATCTCGGACACACTCGGTCTCTCTCTCTCTCTCTCTCTCTCTCTCGTGCGCGGGATCTCGGACACACTCGGTCTCTCTCTCTCTCGTGCGCGCGATCTCGGACACACTCGGTCTCTCTCTCTCTCGTGCGCGCGATCTCGGACACACTCGGTCTCTCTCGCACTCGCTCCGCGATTGAGCGACAGTGCTCCGCGCTCAACTCCAATTTTTTTTTTATACTCAAACATTTCCGTGTCGCGCGATGCAACGAATCGATTATGTAATTCGTTGCCAACTCTTTCAAAAATCGATTTTAATCGATTTAATCGATTCGTTGTTGCAGCCCTAAAAGTTAGTGTTGATTAAAATGAAGGAAAACAAATATATTGATCTGAAATATAGCACATTAATTTAAAATTTATTTAGGTTCAATTACCAAACATACAATCTTAATTTAATTTAAAGCAAACGATACATTTAAAATATATGGGTTGTATGCACATTTTTTTAAATAAAAAAAATATATATCCAAAAAGACAAGGCCTTAAAGGGTTAAACTCTTGTCACTGTAACAGACACATCTCTCTCTCTCACACACACACACACACACGTCAAGTCACTTACATTTTTAGATGCAATATTGAATAAGCAGAAAAATCGGATTTTCTGCTCTGAAAATATAAATAAGCAAAAAAATTGAATAAGCACTTTGAATATTCTAAACAGAATAAGCACTAGTCGCTAATGAATAAGTACTAGTACTTAATGGAATAGATACTAGTATCTAAAAAATAAGTACTAGTAGCATGAAAATAGAGACTAGTAGGTTAAAATGATTAAATGTTAAAACGGCTTGCCATATTGGCTCAGAGAGAGAGAAAGAGAAAATGACCTTTTAGATACTAGTACCTATTAATAGATACTAGTATTTATTCAATAAATACTAGTACTAAGTCATTAGATACTAGTACCTATTAAATAGATACCAGTACTTATTCATTAGCTACTAATACGTATTCAAAAGAATATCTAAAGAATAAGCACTAGTATCTAAAGAATAGGCACTAGTACTAAAGAATAAGCACTAGTCGCTAATGAATAAGTACCAGTACTTAATGGAATAGATACTAGTATCTAAAAATAAGTACTAGTAGCATGAAAATAGAGACTAGTAGGTTAAAATGATTAAATGTTAAAGCGGCTTGCCATATTGGCTCAGAGAGAGAGAGAGAGAAAATGACCCTATTCAAACCACAATATCTGACTTTCTGAGGGTCGGAGCTAATTACTTTAAATTAGAAAGTTGTTTGGCTTGAGGAGAAGAATATACACGCTGAGTTTTGTAACTGTAGATAAAACTAACCCCCCCACTTTTGTCAAAAGCATTTAGAAAGTGACACACTTCCTGCTGCCAGTTGGTGGCGCTATAACTTTGACTCACAATAGTCACATCCATGTGATCGGCCTCTTACAGCGAACATACTGTTGAAGTTTCATCAAGATCAGTTAATGTATGCAGAAGTTATAACACACTTCCTGTTTCCATTATTCGCCATAAATTCGTTTCCTCGCCACGGCCAAACCGTTCGAGATATGAAAAATCCCCTGGCAATTTTTCATCCTCAATGTCTTGACATCATGCTGACCGAGTTTCCTTGCGATTGGTTGAATTCTCTAGGAGGAGTATATCGAATTCCAGGGGCATACGCTTCCAAACAAACCATAATAGCCGACTTCCTGTTGGGCTGGGGTAAAAAGTAAAAGTACAAAGGATATATGAACCGATGAGATCTATATGTGTACCGAGTTTCATATTATTCCATGGAAGCGTGTTTGATTTATGGACCAAGTTTTCGGACCCCGTTCCAGGGGGCGCTGTCGAGCCCCCCTGCCACGCCCGGGTACCAGCTTCAGCCCGGCCCTGATGGCCGCGGGTTCTGACCAGTGTGCAAAGTTTCAAGAGTTTTCGTGCACGTTAAGAGCCCCAAAAGTGCCCGAATAGTCGATAAAATAATAATAATAATAATAATAAATATAGCTGCGAGCAGCGATTACGGGCCCAAGCCGGTGGCACCGCAACCCCGGTGCCTTTAGTTACCTAAAGGCACCGGGGTGGCGGTGCCGCCGGCTTTGGCCCTTCATCGCTGCTCGCAGCTATATATATATATATATATATATATATATATATATATATATATATATATATATATATATATATATATATATATATATAAAAAGCCGGTGGCACCGCCACCCTGGTGCCTTTAGGGTTATTGTGCACAACGTGACACAAAATATCTGCTCGCTATCTGCCGAACGGCTCTGGTAGTTCCGCTACAGCACTGATGATGTTGTAGAAATAGTGTGCTCTGGTTGGTCTGGATTATTCGGGATTTTTTATTTTATACAGAAATAAGTTATTTATAATTCAGATGAGAATAAAGTTAGTGTTGATTAAAATGAAGGAAAACAAATATATTGTTCTGAAATATAGCAAATTAATTTTAAATTTATTCAGGTTAAAAAACCAAACATACAATCTTAATTTAATTTAAAGCAAACAATACATTTAAAATATATGGGTTGTATGCACATTTTTTTTTAATAAAAAAAGATATATATCCAAAAAGACAAGGCCTTAAAGGGTTAAACTAATAAGCACTTTGAATATTCTAAACAGAATAAGTACTAGTCGCTAATGAATAAGTACTAGTACTTAATGGAATAGATACTAGTATCTAAAAAATAAGTACTAGTAGCATGAAAATAGAGACTAGTAGGTTAAAATGATTAAATGTTAAAACGGCTTGCCATATTGGCTCAGAGAGAGAGAGAGAGAAAATGACCACATTCATTTTAAATTCATACAGCTTCAATTACCAATACAATCTTAATTTTATTTAAAGCAAACTATACATTTTAAAGATCTGGGTTCTATGCATATTTTGTAATTGATAAAAAAAATATAAAATTGTTATGCAAAAAGACAAGGCCTTAAAGATTTCTTTATCCTTTAATGCAGGAAAAATCACACAGCAATGAAAGGCTTAATCTCTTGTCACTGTAACAGACAGACAGCCACACACACACACACACACATAAACACAGACACCAGCCCTCCCTCCCCTCCCTTCCCTCCCTCCCTTCCCCTCCCTTCAGCCACACACACACACACACACACACAGAAAGGGGGGGGGGCCCTCTCTCTGTCAGAGAGAGACAGAGAGAGATACCATTTCAAGAAATCCACATTCAAACCACAATATCTGACTTTCTGAGGGTCGGAGATAATGACTTTAAATTAGAAAGGTGTCCGGCTTGAGGAGAAGAATATACAAGCTGAGTTTTGTAACTGTAGGTAAAACTAACTAAGTTATAACACACTTTATATGTCCTTTTTTAGTCATAAAATTAATTTCCTCGCCACGGCCAAACCGTTCGAGATATCAAAAATCCCTCCGGAATTTAGCATCATCAATGTCTTGACGTCATGCTGACCGAGTTTGCTTGAAATCCGATCAATTCCCAAGGAGAATTAAATAGAATTTCAGGGGTATGCGTTTCCAAACAAACCATGATAGCCGGCTTCCTGTTGGGATGTCGTAAAACTTAGAGCACGAAAGTTGTTTAACCCAATGAGATCTATAAGTGTACAGAGTTTCATATTATTACATGCAAGTGTCTTTGATTTATGGACAAGTGTTCGAATCCCAGTCCAGGGGGCGCTGTCGGTCCGCCCTGCCACGCCCGGGTACCAGCTTCAGTCCGGCCCTGATGGCCACGGGTTCTGACCCGTGTGCAAAGTTTCAAGAGTTTTAGAGGATGTTAAGGGCCCCAAAAGCCCCCGAAACCTTGATCAACAATAATTAAAAGCTTTGTCACTCAAACAGACACATCCCCCTCCCCCCACAGACACAGAGGTATGCAGAGAGAGGGAGAGAGGGACAGAGATTACTCCAAAACATCCCATTTAAACCAAAATATCTGACTTCCTGTTGTTCGGAACCAAAATCTGTAAATTAGAAAGTTGTCCGGCTTGATCTGAACAATATGCCTACCGAGTTTTAAGATTGCAGGTAAAACTATGAAACTAACCCTCTCACTTTTGTCAAAAGGTGGCGCTACTGAGTCCCTGCACCACGCCCGTTCCTGAAACTTTGCACATGTCTACTGGCTAATATATGTGACATGTCTGTCGAGTTTCATGCAATTTCAAGCATGCTAAGAGTCTCAAAAGCATCAAAAAAGAATTTTAAAGTTTGATGTGTTGCCACGGCAACAGTATCAAAGATATCAAGAATCCATTCACAGGTCTACATCTGGCGTATGTTTACATTATACAGATGAAGTTTGAAACAAATTGGGTTAAAATAAGAGGGTGATTTCGAAGCATTTTGAAAGTGACACACTTCCTGCTGCCAGTTGGTGGCGCTATAACTTTGCCTCACAATAGTCACATCGATGTGATCGGCCTCTTACAGCGAACACACTGCTGAAGTTTCATCAAGATCAGTTAATGTATGCAGAAGTTATAACACACTTCCTGTTTCACGTTTCTCGCCATAATTTCGTTTCCTCGCCACGGCCAAACCGTTCGAGATATCAAAAATCCCCTCGCAATTTTTCATCCTCAATGTCTTGACTTCATGCTGACCGAGTTTCGTGGCATTTCTTTGAATTCTCTAGGAGAAGTACTTTAAATTCCATTGCATGCGTTTTACAAACAACCCTAAATAGCCGACTTCCTGTTGGGCTGGGGTAAAAAGTAAGAGCATGAAGTATATATGAACCGATGAGATCTATATGTGTACCGAGTTTCATATTCTTACATACAAGCGTGTTTGATTTATGGACCAAGTTTTCGGACCCCGTTCCAGGGGGCGCTGTCGAGCCCCCCTGCCACGCCCGGGTACCATCTTCACCCCGACCCTGATGGCCGCGGGTTCTGACCCGCGTGCAAAGTTTCAAGAGTTTTCGTGCACGTTAAGAGCCCCAAAAGTGCCCGAATAGTCGTAAGAAAAATAAAAGAGGAGAAAAAAAAAAAAAAAAAAAAAAATAATCCTTAGGAAAACAATAGGGCCTTCGCCTTTTCAAGGCTTGGGCCCTAATAATAATAATAATCCTAAGGAAAACAATAGGGCCTTCGCCTTTTCAAGGCTTGGGCCCTAATAATAATAATAAAGAAATATAGCTGCGAGCAGCGATTACGGGCCCAAGCCGGTGGCACCGCAACCCCGGTGCCTTTAGTTACCTAAAGGCACCGGAGTGGCGGTGCCGCCGGCTTTGGCCCTTCATCGCTGCTCGCAGCTATATTCATATATATATATATATATATATATATATATAAACAAGCCGGTGGCACCGCCACCCTGGTGCCTTTATATATATATATATATGTCTACATTGTTCAATCACGCCTCACACACACACACACACTTTTGCAGAGCCCACACCAATGCAAGCTCTATAGCACACATCTTCTCAAAGGTCAAAGCGGAGTTACGATATTGCCCGTCATGCACAGTAACCCTAAAGGCACCGGGGTGGCGGTGCCACCGGCTTGTTTATATATATATATATCGTATTATTCTAACTTGTAAAAAACTATTAACTTTTGTTAATATTCAACCATTTCACAACTAACTTTTTTCCATAGATCAAACACAACATAATTATATGGTGGACTGAAACAAAAATTATTAATTAAATAAAATTATTGTTTTCCTCTGAAATAGCAAAAGCATCACACACTAGCTGTACCTGCTCTAAATAAAAAATAGTAATTCAATAAAAATACAAAATCGAACTAAATAAAATAAATTATTACAAAAACAAAATCAAACCAAAGAAAATATATCTTCGAAAAAAAAAGCGAGTGTCATGAGGAAAGGCGCCTCAGGAATCGTCAGGATTAACTCCATGTGTAAGGAATTTTGATTGATTTTATTTGTCACTTGAAAATTATTGTTAAATGTGTGCCTGCATAACTTTAATAAGATTTATTTTCTTTGATTTGATTTTGTTTTATATAATTTATTTATTTCGATTTTGTATTTTTATTTAAATACTATTATTTATTTAGAGCAGGTACAGCTAAGTGTGCGATGCTTTTGCTATTTCAGAGGGAAAAAAACACATTTTATTTCAAAAAGGCTTTTCAATTAAATAAAATGTTCAAGCTTTGTTTTCGTTTTATTATTTTGTTTGTTTTAAGCTTTGTTTAATTTATATTGTTAATCATCTGACACAAAACAAATGCATAAAGTATCATTTTAACTTTTAAAAAACTATTAACATTTGTTAATAGTACATTGCCTGTCTTTTGTTAATAGGACAAAACATAGTTATTATATTTTATAATATTTTATAAATATATAAAATAAACATTTGTAATGAAATCGTTCAAAAAAATGATATTAGCATTGTTTTAAACTTTGAAACAGAAGTAGCGCAATGCCTGGCCACTCCCGCGCCGCCTCCTTTTCACAATCCGAGGGAACCGTCTCCGGAATATTAACCTCACTCCTAGAAGTCCAATTCTCATTATTCATGCCTCTTACCTGGGATTGATTGCACACACACACACACACACGCACGCACGCACGCACTCACACGCACACACACGCACACACACACACACACACACGTGTCAAGTCACTTACATTTTAGATGCAATGTTGACTGTTCTTCTGTTTCAGCAGCGAAAATAGTTAAACAAAGATCACAGCAGAACCATTGCATCTCACAGCAACGTGTTTTCTCATTACTGAATGATTCAGCATTTTGAACAAATTGGTTGACTCAAAGATTCAATGACCAATCCATAAACATCTGTCTCATTCATGAATGACTCAGTCGTTCAAACGAATCGTTTGAACGAATGAATCAATGACCCGCTCATTAAGACGGTCGCCTGGCGACACCTAGTGACGGTTTAGTGTTATTTGATTATACACTCAAAATATTCCACAACAAATCCTTTAAATTTAATGATATTCAGAACAGAACACGAATAAAAAAATAACTATAATAAAGCCAAAACGAAATAATTTAAAACAAAAGTAAAAGTAAGTGGTGTTAGGCTCACGTAAATCTCTCTTTAGAATCTAAATGTTGCAACATTTGCGATGTATTTGGATGCTAAACTATTCTTTATTACAGGCTTTGTACTTCACTCACGTTCCAATATCGACGGAAAAAATCATCCTCTTCACTTGTGCAAAAATGTGCTTGGAAAAATCACAGTGGAGCGGTGCTTACTGTGAATGATACAAATTGTACTACTGACTATTTCAACATAGCAGTGTAATTTGTATATGTTAGGTTGAATGTTTTATTATTGTGTGTGTGTGTGTGTGTGTGTTTGTGTGTGTGTGTGTGTGTGTGTGTGTCAGTGTGTGTGTGGGGGTCTGGGTGGCTCAGCGCGATTGAACAGTGAAACATACTCCGTCATTTTCTTCATACAGGACATCATTCAAACGTCAAAGTGTTTACTTATATTTGTGTACACTCGCAATAAAACACAACATTGTGTTTTTGTTAAATAAATTAAAGTAATACGTCCCCCGAAATGGCGCTAATTTTAAAATGAAACTAAAATTCTCACGGCTGCACGGGCATTCATAACTCTGCGCGCCCACGGTGAGGGACGAGCAGAACAGAGCGAACGTTGTTTAGTTCATTCCTACTTCCATAGGAATTAATTGAAAAAGCTCACTCTACTCTGCACCATTATTAATGAATTGTGCAGACGTCCTTATTTTACTTTCGCTTTTTACCTGATTTTGAACACAAGAGGGCAGTATAACACTATGTATGATTTGGAAAAAAATTTTTTTTGACTAAACAACCATTCTGGCTGTTTTTAAACTTAAACATTATTCTCTAATTGCTCTCACCATGCCCGTTTCTGAAACTCTGCACATGTCTACTGTCTAATAAATGTGATGTGTCTGTCGGGTTTCATGCAATTTCAAGTATGTTAAGAGTCTCAAAAGCATCAACAAAGAATAATAAAGTTTGATGCGTTGCCACGGCAACAGTATCTAAGATATCAATAATCCTTTCTCAGGTCTACATCTGCCGTGTGTCTACATTATACACATAAAGTTTGAAGCAAATTGGGTAAAAATAAGAGGGTGATTTCAAAGCCTTTAGGAAGTGACACACTTCCTGCTGCCAGTTGGTGGCGCTATAACTTTGACTCACAATAGTCACATCCATGTGATCGGACTCTTACAGCGAACACACTGCTGAAGTTTCATCAAGATCAGTTAATGTATGCAGAAGTTATAACACACTTCCTGTTTCCTTTATTCGCCATAAATTCGTTTCCTCGCCACGGCCAAACCGTTCGAGATATCAAAAATCCCCTGGCAACTTTTCATCCTCAATGTCTTGACTTCATGCTGACCGAGTTTCGTGGCGATTGGTTGAATTCTCTAGGAGGAGTATATCGAATTCCAGGGGCATACGCTTCCAAACAAACCATAATAGCCGACTTCCTGTTGGGCTGGGGTAAAAAGTAAAAGTACAAAGGATATATGAATCGATGAGATCTATATGTGTACCGAGTTTCATATTATTACATTCAAGCGTGTTTGATTTATGGACCAAGTTTTCGGACCCCGTTCCAGGGGGCACTGTCGAGCCCCCCTGCCACGCCCGGGTACCAGCTTCAGCCCGGCCCTGATGGCCACGGGTTCTGACCCGTGTGCAAAGTTTCAAGAGTTTTTGAGCACGTTAAGGGCCCCCAAAGTGCGCTGAGAGTCTCAAAAGTATCCAAAAAGAATATTAAAGTTTGATGCGTTGTCACGGCAACAGCATCTAAGATATCAACAATCCTTTCACAGGTCTAAATCTAGCGTGTGTCTACATTATACACATCAAGTTTGAAGCAAATCGGGTAAAGCCTGTTTGATTTATGGACCAAGTTTTCGGACCCCATTCCAGGGGGCGCTGTCGAGCCCCCCTGCCACGCCCGGGTACCAGCTTCAGCCCGGCCCTGATGGCCGCGGTTTCTGACCCGTGTGCAAAGTTTCAAGAGTTTTTGAGCATGTTAAGGACCCCAAAAGTGCGCTAAGAATCTCAAAAGTATCCAAAAAGAATATTAAAGTTTGATGCGTTGTCACGGCAACAGCATCTAAGATATCAACAATCCTTTCACAGGTCTACATCTGGCTTGTGTCTACATTATACACATCAAGTTTGAAGCAAATAGGGTAAAGCGTGTTGGATATATGGACCAAATTGTCTGACCCGTTCAAGGGGGCGCTGTCGAGCCCCCCTGCCACGCCCGGGTACCAGCTTCAGCCTGGCCCTGATGGCCGCGGGTTTTGTCCCGTGTGCAAAGTTTCAAGAGTTTTCGAGCACGTTAAGAACCCCAAAAGTGCCCGAAAGCATAAAAAAGCATGAAAAAGCTTAAAAAAAGGAATATTAATGTTTGATGCATTGCCATGGCAACAGTATCTAAGATATCAATAATCCTTTCACAGGTCTACATCTGGCGTGTGTCTACATTATGCACATGAAGTTTGAAGCAAATCGGGTAAAAATAAGAGGGTGATTTAAAAGCATTTTGAAAGTGACACACTTCCTGCTGCCAGTTGGTGGCGCTATAACTTTGACTCACAATAGTCACATCCATGTGATCGGGCTCTTACAACGAACACACTGCTGAAGTTTCATCAAGATTAGTTAATGTATGCAGTAGTTATAACACACTTCCTGTTTCACGTTTCTCGCCATAATTTCGTTTACTCGCCACGGCCAAACCGTTCGAGATATCAAAAATCCCCTGGCAATTTTTCATCCTCAGTGTCTTGACTTCATGCTGACCGAGTTTCGTGCCGTGTGTTTGAATTCTCTAGGAGGAGTATTTCACATTCCATTGCATGTGTTTTCCAAACAACCCTTAATAGCCGACTTCCTGTTGGGCTGGGGTAAAAAGTAAGAGCATGAAGTAGATATGAACCGATGAGATCTATATGTGTACTGAGTTTCATATTATTACATGCAAGCGTGTTTGATTTATGGACCAAGTGTTCAAACCACGTTCCAGGGGGCGCTGTCGAGCCCCCCTGCCACGCCCGGGTACCAGCTTCAGCCCGGCCCTGATGGCCGCGGGTTCTGAGATGTGTGCAAAGTTTCAAGAGTTTTCGAGCACGTTAAGGCCCCCAAAAGTGCCCAAAAGGTAGTAAAATAATAATAATAATAATAAAGAAATATAGCTGCGAGCAGCGATTACGGGCCCAAGCCGGTGGCACCGCAACCCCGGTGCCTTTAGTTACCTAAAGGCACCGGAGTGGCGGTGCCGCCGGCTTTGGCCCTTCATCGCTGCTCGCAGCTATATTCATATATATATATATATATATATATATATATATATATATATATATATATATATATATATATATAAACAAGCCGGTGGCACCGCCACCCCGGTGCCTTTATATATATATATATATGTCTACATTGTTCAATCACGCCTCACACACACACACACACTTTTGCAGAGCCCACACCAATGCAAGCTCTATAGCACACATCTTCTCAAAGGTCAAAGCGGAGTTACGATATTGCCCGTCATGCACAGTAACCCTAAAGGCACCGGGGTGGCGGTGCCACCGGCTTGTTTATATATATATATCGTATTATTCTAACTTGTAAAAAACTATTAACTTTTGTTAATATTCAACCATTTCACAACTAACTTTTTTCCATAGATCAAACACAACATAATTATATGGTGGACTGAAACAAAAATTATTAATTAAATAAAATTATTGTTTTCCTCTGAAATAGCAAAAGCATCACACACTAGCTGTACCTGCTCTAAATAAAAAATAGTAATTCAATAAAAATACAAAATCGAACTAAATAAAATAAATTATTACAAAAACAAAATCAAACCAAAGAAAATATATCTTCGAAAAAAAAAGCGAGTGTCATGAGGAAAGGCGCCTCAGGAATCGTCAGGATTAACTCCATGTGTAAGGAATTTTGATTGATTTTATTTGTCACTTGAAAATTATTGTTAAATGTGTGCCTGCATAACTTTAATAAGATTTATTTTCTTTGATTTGATTTTGTTTTATATAATTTATTTATTTCGATTTTGTATTTTTATTTAAATACTATTATTTATTTAGAGCAGGTACAGCTAAGTGTGCGATGCTTTTGCTATTTCAGAGGGAAAAAAACACATTTTATTTCAAAAAGGCTTTTCAATTAAATAAAATGTTCAAGCTTTGTTTTCGTTTTATTATTTTGTTTGTTTTAAGCTTTGTTTAATTTATATTGTTAATCATCTGACACAAAACAAATGCATAAAGTATCATTTTAACTTTTAAAAAACTATTAACATTTGTTAATAGTACATTGCCTGTCTTTTGTTAATAGGACAAAACATAGTTATTATATTTTATAATATTTTATAAATATATAAAATAAACATTTGTAATGAAATCGTTCAAAAAAATGATATTAGCATTGTTTTAAACTTTGAAATAGAAGTAGCGCAATGCCTGGCCACTCCCGCGCCGCCTCCTTTTCACAATCCGAGGGAACCGTCTCCGGAATATTAACCTCACTCCTAGAAGTCCAATTCTCATTATTCATGCCTCTTACCTGGGATTGATTGCACACACACACACACACACACACACGCACGCACGCACGCACGCACTCACACGCACACACACACACACACACACACGTGTCAAGTCACTTACATTTTAGATGCAATATTGACTGTTCTTCTGTTTCAGCAGCGAAAATAGTTAAACAAAGATCACAGCAGAACCATTGCATCTCACAGCAACGTGTTTTCTCATTACTGAATGATTCAGCATTTTGAACAAATTGGTTGACTCAAAGATTCAATGACCAATCCATAAACATCTGTCTCATTCATGAATGACTCAGTCGTTCAAACGAATCGTTTGAACGAATGAATCAATGACCCGCTCATTAAGACGGTCGCCTGGCGACACCTAGTGACGGTTTAGTGTTATTTGATTATACACTCAAAATATTCCACAACAAATCCTTTAAATTTAATGATATTCAGAACAGAACACGAATAAAAAAATAACTATAATAAAGCCAAAACGAAATAATTTAAAACAAAAGTAAAAGTAAGTGGTGTTAGGCTCACGTAAATCTCTCTTTAGAATCTAAATGTTGCAACATTTGCGATGTATTTGGATGCTAAACTATTCTTTATTACAGGCTTTGTACTTCACTCACGTTCCAATATCGACGGAAAAAATCATCCTCTTCACTTGTGCAAAAATGTGCTTGGAAAAATCACAGTGGAGCGGTGCTTACTGTGAATGATACAAATTGTACTACTGACTATTTCAACATAGCAGTGTAATTTGTATATGTTAGGTTGAATGTTTTATTATTGTGTGTGTGTGTGTGTGTGTGTTTGTGTGTGTGTGTGTGTGTGTGTGTGTCAGTGTGTGTGTGGGGGTCTGGGTGGCTCAGCGCGATTGAACAGTGAAACATACTCCGTCATTTTCTTCATACAGGACATCATTCAAACGTCAAAGTGTTTACTTATATTTGTGTACACTCGCAATAAAACACAACATTGTGTTTTTGTTAAATAAATTAAAGTAATACGTCCCCCGAAATGGCGCTAATTTTAAAATGAAACTAAAATGCTCACGGCTGCACGGGCATTCATAACTCTGCGCGCCCACGGTGAGGGACGAGCAGAACAGAGCGAACGTTGTTTAGTTCATTCCTACTTACATAGGAATTAATTGAAAAAGCTCACTCTACTCTGCACCATTATTAATGAATTGTGCAGACGTCCTTATTTTACTTTCGCTTTTTACCTGATTTTGAACACAAGAGGGCAGTATAACACTATGTATGATTTGGAAAAAAAATTTTTTTGACGAAACAACCATTCTGGCTGTTTTTAAACTTAAACATTATTCTCTAATTGCTCTCACCATACCCGTTTCTGAAACTCTGCACATGTCTACTGTCTAATAAATGTGATGTGTCTGTCGGGTTTCATGCAATTTCAAGTATGTTAAGAGTCTCAAAAGCATCAACAAAGAATAATAAAGTTTGATGCGTTGCCACGGCAACAGTATCTAAGATATCAATAATCCTTTCTCAGGTCTACATCTGCCGTGTGTCTACATTATACACATAAAGTTTGAAGCAAATTGGGTAAAAATAAGAGGGTGATTTCAAAGCCTTTAGGAAGTGACACACTTCCTGCTGCCAGTTGGTGGCGCTATAACTTTGACTCACAATAGTCCCATCCATGTGATCGGACTCTTACAGCGAACACACTGCTGAAGTTTCATCAAGATCAGTTAATGTATGCAGAAGTTATAACACACTTCCTGTTTCCTTTATTCGCCATAAATTCGTTTCCTCGCCACGGCCAAACCGTTCGAGATATCAAAAATCCCCTGGCAACTTTTCATCCTCAATGTCTTGACTTCATGCTGACCGAGTTTCGTGGCGATTGGTTGAATTCTCTAGGAGGAGTATATCGAATTCCAGGGGCATACGCTTCCAAACAAACCATAATAGCCGACTTCCTGTTGGGCTGGGGTAAAAAGTAAAAGTACAAAGGATATATGAATCGATGAGATCTATATGTGTACCGAGTTTCATATTATTACATTCAAGCGTGTTTGATTTATGGACCAAGTTTTCGGACCCTGTTCCAGGGGGCGCTGTCGAGCCCCCCTGCCACGCCCGGGTACCAGCTTCAGCCCGGCCCTGATGGCCGCGGGTTCTGACCCGTGTGCAAAGTTTCAAGAGTTTTTGAGCATGTTAAGGGCCCCAAAAGTGCGCTGAGAGTCTCAAAAGTATCCAAAAAGAATATTAAAGTTTGATGCGTTGTCACGGCAACAGCATCTAAGATATCAACAATCCTTTCACAGGTCTACATCTGGCGTGTGTCTACATTATACACATCAAGTTTGAAGCAAATCGGGTAAAGCCTGTTTGATTTATGGACCAAGTTTTCGGACCCCGTTCCAGGGGGCGCTGTCGAGCCCCCCTGCCACGCCCGGGTACCAGCTTCAGCCCGGCCCTGATGGCCGCGGTTTCTGACCCGTGTGCAAAGTTTCAAGAGTTTTTGAGCATGTTAAGGGCCCCAAAAGTGCGCTAAGAATCTCAAAAGTATCCAAAAAGAATATTAAAGTTTGATGCGTTGTCACGGCAACAGCATCTAAGATATCAACAATCCTTTCACAGGTCTACATCTGGCTTGTGTCTACATTATACACATCAAGTTTGAAGCAAATAGGGTAAAGCGTGTTGGATATATGGACCAAATTGTCTGACCCGTTCAAGGGGGCGCTGTCGAGCCCCCCTGCCACGCCCGGGTACCAGCTTCAGCCTGGCCCTGATGGCCGCGGGTTTTGTCCCGTGTGCAAAGTTTCAAGAGTTTTCGAGCACGTTAAGAACCCCAAAAGTGCCCGAAAGCATAAAAAAGCATGAAAAAGCTTAAAAAAAGGAATATTAATGTTTGATGCATTGCCATGGCAACAGTATCTAAGATATCAATAATCCTTTCACAGGTCTACATCTGGCGTGTGTCTACATTATGCACATGAAGTTTGAAGCAAATCGGGTAAAAATAAGAGGGTGATTTAAAAGCATTTTGAAAGTGACACACTTCCTGCTGCCAGTTGGTGGCGCTATAACTTTGACTCACAATAGTCACATCCATGTGATCGGGCTCTTACAACGAACACACTGCTGAAGTTTCATCAAGATTAGTTAATGTATGCAGTAGTTATAACACACTTCCTGTTTCACGTTTCTCGCCATAATTTCGTTTACTCGCCACGGCCAAACCGTTCGAGATATCAAAAATCCCCTGGCAATTTTTCATCCTCAGTGTCTTGACTTCATGCTGACCGAGTTTCGTGCCGTGTGTTTGAATTCTCTAGGAGGAGTATTTCACATTCCATTGCATGTGTTTTCCAAACAACCCTTAATAGCCGACTTCCTGTTGGGCTGGGGTAAAAAGTAAGAGCATGAAGTATATATGAACCGATGAGATCTATATGTGTACTGAGTTTCATATTATTACATGCAAGCGTGTTTGATTTATGGACCACGTGTTCAAACCCCGTTCCAGGGGGCGCTGTCGAGCCCCCCTGCCACGCCCGGGTACCAGCTTCAGCCCGGCCCTGATGGCCGCGGGTTCTGAGATGTGTGCAAAGTTTCAAGAGTTTTCGAGCACGTTAAGGCCCCCAAAAGTGCCCAAAAGGTAGTAAAATAATAATAATAATAATAATAATAAATAAATATAGCTGCGAGCAGCGATTACGGGCCCAAGCCGGTGGCACCGCAACCCCGGTGCCTTTAGTTACCTAAAGGCACCGGGGTGGCGGTACCACCGGCTTTGGCCCTTCATCGCTGCTCGCAGCTATATTTATTTATATATATATATATATATATATATATATATATATATAAAGCCGGTGGCACCGCCACCCTGGTGCCTTTAGGGTTATTGTGCACGACGTGCAAAAACGTAACCCTGCTTTGACTGTCGAAAAGAAGTGTGCTGTAGAGCTTGTATCAGTGTGGGCTCTGCAAAAGTGTGCATTGAGGGCACATGTCAACCACAAAGTATGCGAGAGCAACCTTCTGAAAGGTCAGGTCTACATCCAGGTCTACATCTGCCGTGTGTTTACATCATAGTAGTGAAGTTTGAAGCAATCAGGTGATTTCAAAGCTTTTTGAAAGTGACAGACTTCCTGCTGCCAGTTGGTGGCGCTATAACCGGGGTGGCGGTGCCGCCGGCTTTGGCCCTTTCACGCTGCTCGCAGCTATATTTATATATATATATACACACACACACACACATATATATATATATATATATATATATATATACATAAATATATATATATTGTTTTTTTAAGAGACAAGACAGAATATTACTTGCCTGATCTGATTAGAAAAATAGTGTTTGTGTGTGTGTGTGTGTGTGTGTGGCGTAATTGAACAATGTAGACATAAAGACATACTCCGTCCTTTTGTTCATACAGGACATTATTCAAACTGCAAAGTGTTTACTTATATTTGTGTACACTCGCAATAAAACACAACATTGTGCTTTTGTCAAACTATAAACTCTTGTCAAACTGTAAACTACAACTGTCACCCAACCAAAATCTCTTACACACACACACACACACACACACACACACACACACACACACACACACACAGTTTAAAAGCAAAAAATATCAAACAATCCTATTTAAAAACAGTCTGTGGGAGCCATCTTTTGGACATTCATCATATCGCATTGGTTTTCATTTCTTGTCATCAAACAGAGCCCTAATCTGTTTATTTTTTCAGTTACACATTCTACATTGATTAAAAAAGAAAAATCAAAGGTGTTTTTATTTTATACAGAAATAAATAATCTATCATTCAGATGAGAATAAAGTTAGTGTTAGTTCAAATTTTAAGGAAAACAAATATATGATCTGAAATATAGCACATTCATGTAAAATTCATTTAGGTTCGATTACCAAACATACAATCTTAATGTAATTTAAAGCAAACAATACATTTAAAATATGTGGGTTGTATGACTATTTTTTAATATAAAAAGATATATATCCAAAAAGACAAGGTCTAAAGTTTAACAAGGGTTAAACTCTTATCACTGTAACAAACACAATCACACACACAATCACACACACACACACAAGTCAAATCACTTACATTTTAGATGCAATATTGACTTTTTTTCTGTTTCAGCAGCGAAAATAGTTAAACAAAGATCACAGCAGAACCATCGCGCATCTCACAGCAACGCGTTCTCATTACTGAATGATTCAGCATTTTGAACGAATCGGTTGACTCAAAGATTCAATGACCAATCAATCCATAAACATCTATCTCATAAGTGTTTACTTATATTTGTGAACAATCGCAATAAAACACAACATTGTGCTTTTGTCAAACTGTAAACTACAACTGTCACCCAACCAAAATCTCTTTTTTATTTTATACAGAAATAAATAATCTATCATTCAGATGAGAATAAAGTTAGTGTTAGGTCAAATTTTAAGGAAAACTCTGAAATATAGCACATTCATTTAAAATTCATTCAGGTTCAATTACCAAACATACAAATCTTAATGTAATTTAAAGCAAACAATACATTTAAAATATATGGGTTGTATGCCTATTTTTTTTTATATAAAAAGATATATATCCAAAAAGTAACAGACACAATCATACACACACACACACACACACACACACACACACAAGTCAAATCACTTACATTTTATATGCAATATTGACTTTTTTCTGTTTCAGCAGTGAAACTAGTTAAACAAAGATCACAGCAGAACCATCGAGCATCTCACAGCAACGTGTTTTCTCATTACTGAATGATTCAGCATTTTGAACGAATCGGTTGACTCAAAGATTCAATGACCAATCCATAATCTGTCTCATTCATGAATGACTCAGCCGTTCGAACGAATCGTTCGAACAAATGAATCAATGACTCGCTCATTAAGACGGTCGCCTGGCGACACCTAATGACGGCTTAGTGATATGTTTAAAAGTATCATTCTTTCAAACGATTGTTAATTAACTCATATTTGAAACATAAGCTATATATATATATATACACACATATATACACACAAAAATAAAATAAAAACACATTTGAAGCGTGTTTGCTTACTAAATTGTGAGCAGAACGAAAGTTGCAGCAAATATCAGCAACAGGAGTCAAATTTCATTAATCACGAGAGTGAAGAGCTGACTGAAAAGATGATGACGGAATAGGCTATTTTATGTAAAAGCGCCTATTTAAGCGAATCTATCATTGTACTCTTTTGTTGTTGTGTTTTCCGTGAAAAATAATAGACTATTGAACTCACAATTCAAGCAATTGGCCCCCGATATTGCACTAATTTTAAAGTGACACTAAAAAGTATGCGGCTGCAGTGGCATTCATTACGGTGCGCGTCCATGGCGACGAGCGAGCAAAACAGAGCGAACGTTTTTTCATTTCTACTTCCATAGAAATTCATTCGAGCGCACTGTGAGCGCCACCACTATAAATGTCCTTACTTTACTTTCACTTTTAACTTAGCGATATAAAAGCCCCCGGTGTTACACGTCAAATAACCGGTGAGAAAAAATTCTCGGAGTCACATAGCAGCTACCTATATTTAAATACAACAGGCCTACCTGATTTTGAACACAAGAGGGCAGTATAGCCCTATGTATTATTTGATATATTTATTTTTTAACTGAATAGTGCATCCTGGCTGTTTTTAAACTTGTACATTATTCTTAAATTGAAAACAAGAATAAAATGGGTTTAGTTCTGATATTTGTATAATTTTATCTAGAAATAAATGGTGTATAATTAAATTTTTAGAAGATATGAGGCTTTTAGTGTTTATTTTTTTTTACATGACTTTAATCCCTCGCCATAGCAAAACAATTAGAGATATTCAATAGATATTCACAATTATGCTTCTTTAATGTATTTTCATCATGTTGAAAAAGTTTGGTGGGAATAAAATAAACCACTTAAGAGGAGTGGGTAAAAATGTAGAGCCTGGTTTTGCAAAACATCCACATTAAGACCAAAATAGCCCACTTCCTGTTGGGCTGGCTTAAAGTTGTTTGGCCCGATGAGATCTATATGTGTACAGAGTTTCATAATATTACATGCAAGTGTGTTTGATTTATGGACCAAATTTTCTGACCAAGTTAATTTAATTAATAAACTAATTATATAAAACTATTTTCAATGCACTACAATTCAACTGGTTATATGCCTTTACTTATTAATACAACTTATTTAAAAAATACAAGGCGTAAGACATTTTTTTTTCTTTTTTAATGCAGGCCAAACCACACAGCAGTCAAATGGTTAATCTAGCCCCCCTCCCCCTCCCCACACTCACAGACACACACACACACACATAGACGTAGGCTCAGAGAGAGAGAGACATAAAATGACAATTTTCAAACCAAAATATCTGACTTCCTGTTGGTTGGAGCTATTGAGTGTAAATTAGAAAGTTGTCTGGCTGGAGGAGAACAATACACATACCGATTTTTATTACTGTAGATAAAATCAATCCCCCCACTTTTGACAAAAGGTGGCGCTACTGAGCCCCTCACCACGCCCGTTTCTGAAACTCTGCACATGTCTACTGTCTAATAAATGTGATGTGTCTGTCGGGTTTCATGCAATTTCAAGTATGTTAAGAGTCTCAAAAGCATCAACAAAGAATAATAAAGTTTGATGCGTTGCCACGGCAACAGTATCTAAGATATCAATAATCCTTTCTCAGGTCTACATCTGCCGTGTGTCTACATTATACACATAAAGTTTGAAGCAAATTGGGTAAAAATAAGAGGGTGATTTCAAAGCCTTTAGGAAGTGACACACTTCCTGCTGCCAGTTGGTGGCGCTATAACTTTGACTCACAATAGTCACATCCATGTGATCGGACTCTTACAGCGAACACACTGCTGAAGTTTCATCAAGATCAGTTAATGTATGCAGAAGTTATAACACACTTCCTGTTTCCTTTATTCGCCATAAATTCGTTTCCTCGCCACGGCCAAACCGTTCGAGATATCAAAAATCCCCTGGCAACTTTTCATCCTCAATGTCTTGACTTCATGCTGACCGAGTTTCGTGGCGATTGGTTGAATTATCTAGGAGGAGTATATCGAATTCCAGGGGCATACGCTTCCAAACAAACCATAATAGCCGACTTCCTGTTGGGCTGGGGTAAAAAGTAAAAGTACAAAGGATATATGAATCGATGAGATCTATATGTGTACCGAGTTTCATATTATTACATTCAAGCGTGTTTGATTTATGGACCAAGTTTTCGGACCCTGTTCCAGGGGGCGCTGTCGAGCCCCCCTGCCACGCCCGGGTACCAGCTTCAGCCCGGCCCTGATGGCCGCGGGTTCTGACCCGTGTGCAAAGTTTCAAGAGTTTTTGAGCATGTTAAGGGCCCCAAAAGTGCGCTGAGAGTCTCAAAAGTATCCAAAAAGAATATTAAAGTTTGATGCGTTGTCACGGCAACAGCATCTAAGATATCAACAATCCTTTCACAGGTCTACATCTGGCGTGTGTCTACATTATACACATCAAGTTTGAAGCAAATCGGGTAAAGCCTGTTTGATTTATGGACCAAGTTTTCGGACCCCGTTCCAGGGGGCGCTGTCGAGCCCCCCTGCCACGCCCGGGTACCAGCTTCAGCCCGGCCCTGATGGCCGCGGTTTCTGACCCGTGTGCAAAGTTTCAAGAGTTTTTGAGCATGTTAAGGGCCCCAAAAGTGCGCTAAGAATCTCAAAAGTATCCAAAAAGAATATTAAAGTTTGATGCGTTGTCACGGCAACAGCATCTAAGATATCAACAATCCTTTCACAGGTCTACATCTGGCTTGTGTCTACATTATACACATCAAGTTTGAAGCAAATAGGGTAAAGCGTGTTGGATATATGGACCAAATTGTCTGACCCGTTCAAGGGGGCGCTGTCGAGCCCCCCTGCCACGCCCGGGTACCAGCTTCAGCCTGGCCCTGATGGCCGCGGGTTTTGTCCCGTGTGCAAAGTTTCAAGAGTTTTCGAGCACGTTAAGAACCCCAAAAGTGCCCGAAAGCATAAAAAAGCATGAAAAAGCTTAAAAAAAGGAATATTAATGTTTGATGCATTGCCATGGCAACAGTATCTAAGATATCAATAATCCTTTCACAGGTCTACATCTGGCGTGTGTCTACATTATGCACATGAAGTTTGAAGCAAATCGGGTAAAAATAAGAGGGTGATTTAAAAGCATTTTGAAAGTGACACACTTCCTGCTGCCAGTTGGTGGCGCTATAACTTTGACTCACAATAGTCACATCCATGTGATCGGGCTCTTACAACGAACACACTGCTGAAGTTTCATCAAGATTAGTTAATGTATGCAGTAGTTATAACACACTTCCTGTTTCACGTTTCTCGCCATAATTTCGTTTACTCGCCACGGCCAAACCGTTCGAGATATCAAAAATCCCCTGGCAATTTTTCATCCTCAGTGTCTTGACTTCATGCTGACCGAGTTTCGTGCCGTGTGTTTGAATTCTCTAGGAGGAGTATTTCACATTCCATTGCATGTGTTTTCCAAACAACCCTTAATAGCCGACTTCCTGTTGGGCTGGGGTAAAAAGTAAGAGCATGAAGTATATATGAACCGATGAGATCTATATGTGTACTGAGTTTCATATTATTACATGCAAGCGTGTTTGATTTATGGACCAAGTGTTCAAACCCCGTTCCAGGGGGCGCTGTCGAGCCCCCCTGCCACGCCCGGGTACCAGCTTCAGCCCGGCCCTGATGGCCGCGGGTTCTGAGATGTGTGCAAAGTTTCAAGAGTTTTCGAGCACGTTAAGGCCCCCAAAAGTGCCCAAAAGGTAGTAAAATAATAATAATAATAATAATAAATAAATATAGCTGCGAGCAGCGATTACGGGCCCAAGCCGGTGGCACCGCAACCCCGGTGCCTTTAGTTACCTAAAGGCACCAGGGTGGCGGTGCCGCCGGCTTGGGCCCTTCATCGCTGCTCGCAGCTATATTTATATATATATATATATATATATATATATATATATATATATAAAGCCGGTGGCACCGCCACCCTGGTCCCTTTAGGGTTATTGTGCACGACGTGACACAAAATATCTGCTTGCTATCTGCCGAACGGCTCTGGTAGTTTCGCTTCAGCACTGATGATGTTGTAGAAATAGTGCGCTCTGGTTGGTCTGGATTATTCGGGATTTTTTATTTTATACAGAAATAAATTCTTTATAATTCAGATGAGAATAAAGTTAGTAGGGCTGCAACTAACGATTATTTTAATAATCGATTAATCTGTCGATTATTTTTACGATTAATCGATGAATCGGATAATAAAAAAAAGCATTAATTTCCAATCCTTTATTAAAAAACAGAACTGACAGTGCAAAATTCACCGTGAAAAAAAGTCCAGTGCAAAAAAATAGACTAACCAAAAACATACACATGTATGCTTTACATCTGCCAAATAATATATGCTTTTTAAAAATAAAGTGAGCTGCTGTCAGAACAATAAATAATTGATAAAAAATAAAGAAAAATACCAATCAGAAAACTTAACAGGATTTGTTTGAACGTCAGAACTTGTTCTCTACACCACACTAGCACACACTCACAAACTCTCACACTCACAGATGCACACACTCACAAACTTGTGTTTTGTTTTAGTCAAAGATGTTATAATCTTTAACAAAATGTTTGACATTTTTTAACAAGCAAATGCACCTATTATCATATTACCTATAATAGGTAATAATAATAGCAATAATAATAATTATAAGAGAAGATAATATCTGTAGTCTATCCTAATATTAATTATAAATACAATGTATATAAAATATAAATACAATATTAAATAATATTTTAAAAACAAATACAATGGATTGACCATCTCCTATGGTGTGTAAGGTATTTTGTTTATATACGTATAGTGTTTCTCTGAGTCATTAGAGTAAAGATCGAAAAAATCAGTGCTGCAAATTGTGGAAAAAATATTCCCCTGCCCTTGTAGTGGTAGGCTATTTGGACAGAAAAGAAACTGTTTTCATCGTCTGTCTATCTGATTCAAATCACAGTCAGCTAATTCAGTGGTAAGAATGTAATTGTTATTTTTATTTATATCTTATATAGTAGGCCTAATTATATATTACTGTAGTATGTACCAAATTACCAATGCTCGGACACACTCGGTCTCTCTCTCTCGTGCGCGCGATCTCGGACACACTCGGTCTCTCTCTCTCGTGCGCGCGATCTCGGACACACTCGGTCTCTCTCTCTCTCTCTCTCTCTCTCTCGTGCGCGGGATCTCGGACACACTCGGTCTCTCTCTCTCTCGTGCGCGCGATCTCGGACACACTCGGTCTCTCTCTCTCTCGTGCGCGCGATCTCGGACACACTCGGTCTCTCTCGCGCTCGCTCCGCGATTGAGCGACAGTGCTCCGCGCTCAACTCCAATTTTTTTTTTATACTCAAACATTTCCGTGTCGCGCGATGCAACGAATCGATTATGTAATTCGTTGCCAACTCTTTCAAAAATCGATTTTAATCGATTTAATCGATTCGTTGTTGCAGCCCTAAAAGTTAGTGTTGATTAAAATGAAGGAAAACAAATATATTGATCTGAAATATAGCACATTAATTTAAAATTTATTTAGGTTCAATTACCAAACATACAATCTTAATTTAATTTAAAGCAAACGATACATTTAAAATATATGGGTTGTATGCACATTTTTTTAAATAAAAAAAATATATATCCAAAAAGACAAGGCCTTAAAGGGTTAAACTCTTGTCACTGTAACAGACACATCTCTCTCTCTCACACACACACACACACACGTCAAGTCACTTACATTTTTAGATGCAATATTGAATAAGCAGAAAAATCGGATTTTCTGCTCTGAAAATATAAATAAGCAAAAAAATTGAATAAGCACTTTGAATATTCTAAACAGAATAAGCACTAGTCGCTAATGAATAAGTACTAGTACTTAATGGAATAGATACTAGTATCTAAAAAATAAGTACTAGTAGCATGAAAATAGAGACTAGTAGGTTAAAATGATTCAATGTTAAAACGGCTTGCCATATTGGCTCAGAGAGTGAGAAAGAGAAAATGACCTTTTAGATACTAGTACCTATTAATAGATACTAGTATTTATTCAATAAATACTAGTACTAAGTCATTAGATACTAGTACCTATTAAATAGATACCAGTACTTATTCATTAGCTACTAATACGTATTCAAAAGAATATCTAAAGAATAAGCACTAGTATCTAAAGAATAGGCACTAGTACTAAAGAATAAGCACTAGTCGCTAATGAATAAGTACCAGTACTTAATGGAATAGATACTAGTATCTAAAAATAAGTACTAGTAGCATGAAAATAGAGACTAGTAGGTTAAAATGATTAAATGTTAAAGCGGCTTGCCATATTGGCTCAGAGAGAGAGAGAGAGAAAATGACCCTATTCAAACCACAATATCTGACTTTCTGAGGGTCGGAGCTAATTACTTTAAATTAGAAAGTTGTTTGGCTTGAGGAGAAGAATATACACGCTGAGTTTTGTAACTGTAGATAAAACTAACCCCCCCACTTTTGTCAAAAGCATTTAGAAAGTGACACACTTCCTGCTGCCAGTTGGTGGCGCTATAACTTTGACTCACAATAGTCACATCCATGTGATCGGCCTCTTACAGCGAACATACTGTTGAAGTTTCATCAAGATCAGTTAATGTATGCAGAAGTTATAACACACTTCCTGTTTCCATTATTCGCCATAAATTCGTTTCCTCGCCACGGC